>NC_139475.1:56407500-56415000 GCF_057233095.1 Heloderma suspectum
ACATGGAGTAGCCCTTGCTATTAAAAATGATCTTATGAAGCTCTTGTCAGAAGTTCCTACTGGCATTAACGAACGACTCACAACCCTCCGAATAAAACTCGCCAAAAACCAGCAGGCAACCATTCTAAGTGCCTATGCACCAACATTAGATGCTGATGAAGACATCAAAGAAACTTTTTACTCCCAACTGGACACCATCTTATCAGAGATACCTAAGGAGGATAAAATCCTCCTCCTGGGCGATTTCAATGCAAGAGTTGGGCGTGATTTTGATTTGTGGCCAGGGACCATTGGGAAAGAAGGATTCGGCAATAGCAACCAGAATGGAATTCTACTTCTGACTAAATGTGCAGAGCATAATCTTGTCATTACCAACACACTTTTTCATCAGAAAAATAAATTTAAAGCATCATGGAAGCACCCTCGGTCGAAGCACTGGCATCTTCTAGATTATGTAATTGTCCGTGCCAGAGATCGCTGCAATATTTTCCTCACCAGAGCCATGACGAGTGCTGACGACTGCTGGACAGACCACCGGTTAATTCGTTCCACAATGGCCATTAAGATTGTCCCTCAACGTAGGCTCCAAGGAAGAAAACCAAGGCGTAAAATGAACACCCAAGCCCTTCAAGACCCTATTAAGCGAGCCTGCTTTCAAACAACCCTCAAGGAACATCTAGCTATGGAAACCCCTGAAAATGTTGAGGAACACTGGAATAAACTGAAGACTTCCATTATTCAGCCTGTGAACAAACTATCGGATACCAAACTAAGAAACATCAGGACTGGTTTGATGAGAATGATAGGGAGATTGAACATATTATTGATAAGAAAAGGAAAGCTTTCCAAATATGGCAAAAAGACATCAACCGTGCTGCTAAGAAAAAAATCTACGCCAGTGCAAATACTGAGGTCCAAAGAAGAACTAGTGAACTTAAGAACACCTGGTGGAAAGCTCAAGAAAGCTCAAGAAATCCAGCATTTTGCAGATGCCCATGATGCACGGGGCTTTTTTAATGCCACAAAGGCCATCTAAGGACCAACAAACCATGGTACAAACCCCTTATGCTCAATAGATGGTGCTGAACATCTAAAGGACAAAGAGTCTATTGCACTGCGTTGGAAAGAGCATTACCACAACCTCCTTAACCGTAACTCTATTGTGGCTGATGAGGTCTTCTCGCAAATCCCACAAAAACAAACCAGAGATGAGCTTGCAGTATCCCCTAGTTTTTTGTTGTTCAGTCGCGTCCAACTCTTCGTGACCCCATGGACCATAGCACGCCAGGCCTTCCTGTCCTGCGCTCTCTCCCGGAGCATGCTCAAGTCCATATTCATTGCATCAGTGATGCTATCCAGCCATCTCATCCTCTGCCGTCCCCTTCTCCTTTTGCCTTCAATCTTTCCCAGCATCAGGGTCTTTTCCAGGGAGTTTTCTCTTCGCATTAGGTGGCCAAAATATTTGAGCTTCAGCTTCAGTATCTGTCCTTCCAATGAGCACTCAGGGTTGATTTCCTTTAGGATGGACTGGTTTGACCTCCTTGCAGTCCAGGGGACTTGTAAGAGTCTCTCCAGCACCACAGTTCGAAAGCATCGATTCTTCGGCGCTCAGCCTTCCTTATAGTCCAGCTCTCACAGCCATACGTTGCTACTGGGAAAACCATAGCTTTGATTATATGGACCTTTGACGGCAAGGTGACGTCTCTGCTTCTTACTATGCTGTCTAGGTGTGCCATAGCTTTCCTCCCAAGGAGCAAGCGTCTTTTAATTTCATGGCTACAGTCACCATCTGCGGTGATCTTGGAGCCCAAGAAAATAAAATCTGTCACTGCTTCCATTTCTTCCCCTTCCATATGCCAAGAAGTGATGGGGCCAGATGCCATGATCTTAGTTTTGTTAATGTCGAGTTTCAAACCAGCTTTTGCACTCTCCTCTTTCACCCTCAACAAGAGGCTCTTGAGATCCTCTTCACTTTCTGCCACTAGGGTGGTATCGTCTGTGTATCTGAGGTTGTTGATAATTCTCCCGGCAATCTTAATTCCAACCTGTGATTCATCCAACCCGGCGTTTCTCATGATGTACTCTGCATATAAGTTAAATAAGCAGAGTGACAACATGCAGCCTTGTCGTACTCCTTTCCCAATTTGGAACCAATTGGTTGTTCCATGTCAAGTTCTTACTGTTGCTTCTTGACCCTCGTACAGGTTTCTCAGGAGACAGGTAAGGTGGTCTGGTACTCCCATCTCTTTCAGAATTTGCCACAGTTTGTTGTGATCCACACAATCAAAGGCTTTAGCATAGTCAATGAAGCAGAAATAGACGTTTTTCTGGAATTCTCTTGCTTTCTCCATGATCCAGCGAACGTTGGCAATTTGATCTCTAGTTCCTCTGCCTCTTCGAAACCCAGCTTGTACTTCTGGTCGTTCTTGGTTCGCATACTGCTGAAGCCTAGCTTGTAGTGTTGCAGAACCCAGAGTCAGAGAGACCACGGAGTGAAGGAAAAAGAGATTCTTTATTTAACGCGCGGGCTTAAGGCTGGAATCATTTCCAAAGAGCCAGAAGCCCCGAAATACATCAGCACATTGTTTTTATAGACATTGTGACACATATGAAACGGCTCCTCATCCCCCTCCTGCATGGGGTTGCAGTCCTCAACATTTCTTCTCCTAGCACCATTGTTTATAATACAAGAACTGGGTTATAGGGTAGCCATGATAAGGAGAGAACAGAAGAGAACAGCAGAGAACAAGATATACAATTGTATGACCTTTGACAAGATAAGGAATTCCTGTGTCTCATCAGCTTACAACAATATATTCAAGGGAGAAAGAGCTCAGCAAGAACATGAAGCATGAGACTGCATGAGGCTACTTAGTCTGACCCCCAATATGGCTGCTACAGTAGGATTTTGAGCATCACCTTGCTGGCATGTGAAATGAGCGCAATTGTGCGGTAGTTTGAACACTCTTTGGTGTTGCCCTTCTTTGGAATTGGAATGTAAACTGACCTTTTCCAGTCTTGTGGCCACTGTTGAGTGTTCCAAATTTGTTGGCATATTGAGTGCAGCACTTTCACAGCATCATCTTTTAGGATTTTAAATAGCTCAGCTGCAATGCTGTCATCTCCGCTAGCTTTGTTGTTAGTAATGCTTCCTAAGGCCCACTTGACTTCACTCTCGAGGATGTCTGGCTCAAGTTCAGTGACCGCACTGTCATGGCTATCAGGGACATTCAGATCTTTCCTGTATAGTTCTTCTGTGTATTCTTCCCACCTCTTCTTAGTCTCATCTGCTTCTGTTAGGTCCCTGCCTTCTTGGTCCTTTATCATGCCCGTCTTTGCACAAAACATTCCCTTGAGATCTCCGATTTTCTTGAAGAGATCTCTAGTCTTTCCCATTCTGTTGTTTTCCTTGATTTCTTTGCATTGTTCATTTAAGAAGGCCTTCTTGTCTCTCCTTGCTATTCTCTGGAACTCTGCATTCAATTGGATATATCTTCCCCTTTCTCCCTTGCTCTTCGCTTCCCTTCTTTCCTCAGTGACTTGTAAAGCCTCATCAGACAGCCACTTGGCTTTCTTGCATTTCTTTTTCTTTGGAATGAATTTAGTTGCTGCCTCCTGAACAATGTTACGGACCTCCGTCCATAGTTCCTCAGGCACTCTGTCTATCAGGTCTAATCCCTGAAATCTATTTGTCACCTCCACTGTATATTCAGAAGGGATATGATTGAGGTCATACCTGAATGGTTTAGTGGTTTTCCCTACGTTCTTCAATTTAAGCCGAAATTTTGCAAGAAGCAGCTCATGATCTGAGCCACAGTCAGTTCCGGGTCTTGTTTTTACTGATAGAGCTTCTCCATCTTTGGCTGCAAAGGACATCATCAATCTGGTTTCGATATTGTCCATCTGGTGATGTCCATGTGTAGAGTTGCCTCTTGTGCTGTTGGTAAAGAGTGTTTGCTATGATCAGCGTGTTCTCTTGGCAAAACGCTATTAGCCTTTGTCCTGCTTCATTTTGTACACCAAGGCCATTCCTGCCTGTTATCCCGGTGATTTCTTGACTTCCTACTTTGGCATTCCAATCCCCTATGGTGAAGAGGACATCTTTTTTGGGTGTTAGTTCTAGAAGGTGTTGTAGGTCTTCATAGAACCGATCAACCTCAGCTTCTTCGGCCTCAGTGGTTGGGGCATAGACTTGATACTGTGATGTTGAATGGTTTGCCTTGGATTCGTGCTGAGATCATTCTATCGTTTTTGAGATTGTACCCCAGGACTGCTTTTCCCACCCTTTTGTTGACTATGAGTGCTACTCCATTTCTTCTAAGGGATTCTTGCCCACAGTAGTAGATACGATGGTCACCTGAATTAAATTTGCCCATGCCTGTCCATTTTAGTTCGCTGATTCCCAAGATGTCGATGTTCAGTCTTGCCATCTCATGCTTGACCACCTCCAGCTTACCTTGATTCATTGATCTTACATTCCAGGTTCATAAACAATATTGTTCTTTACAGCATCGGACTTTCTTTTCACCACCAGACACATCCACAGCTGAGTGTCCTTTCGGCTTTGGCCCATCCGCTTCACTCTTTCTGGCACTACTTGGAAATTCCCTCTGCTCTTCCCCAGTAGTATATTGGACACCTTCCGACCTGAGGGACTCATCTTCCGGCGTCATCTCTTTTAGCCTTGGGATACGTTCCATGGGGTTTTCTTGGCAGGAATACTGGAGTGGGTTGCCATTTCCTTCTCCAGTGGACCACATTTTGTCAGAACTCTCTGCCATGACCTGTCTGTCTTGGGTGGCCCTGCACGGCATAGCTTATGGCTTCACTGAGTTATGCAAGCCCCTTCTCCACAACAAGGCAGTGATCCATGAATCCCCTAGTTTGGAGGAAGTCAGTAAAGCCATCAACCAAATGAAAAATAATAAAGCTAGTGGACCCATGGGATCCCTGTTGAAGTCTTTAAAGAAGGAGGGCCTGAAGCTACACAACAGCTTCACAAGCTCATCGAAAATATCTGGATGAGGGAGGAGATGCCAGCAGACTTCAGAGATGCCATAATTATCACTCTCTTTGAAAAGGGTGATGGATCAGATTGTGGAAAGTACCGAGGCATCTCCCTTCTAGCTACGGCAGGCAAAATCCTGGCAAGGATCCTCGCAAACCGCCTTCTACCTATCTCAGAAGACATCCTCCCTGAATCCCAAAATGGCTTCTGCCCTTCCAGGGGGACAGTGGATATGATCTTCACCGCATGACAGCTCCAAGAAAAATGCAGGGAGCAAAACCAACCCCTGTGCATGGCGTTTATTGATCTGACTAAGGCCTTCGGCACTGTAAATCGTACTGCTCTCTGGACCATCCTTCTGAAAACCGGATGCCCTAATACATTTGTGAGCATCTTGCGGCTCCTCCATGACGGCAACAATCTTGGATAACAATGGCTCTCAAAGTGATCCATTCAAAGTGGGATCAGGCGTCAAACAGGGACGCGTCATTGCTCCAACCTTATTCGCTATCTTCATCGCTATGATTCTACACCTCGTTGAAGGGAAACTTCCCACAGGTGTAGAAATCATATATCGAACAGAGGGAAAACCTTTTAATCTCAGTAGGCTGAAAGCAAAAAGTAAGGTAATTACATCCTCTGTCATTGAACTTCAATATGCTGATGATAACGTAATCTGCGCACATTCAGAGGAAGATCTCCAAACTATCCTAAACGTCTTTGCAGAAGCATATGAAAAGCTCGGCCTCTTGCTTAACATCAAAAAACCCAAAGTGCTTTACCAGCAAGCACAAACCAACCCCTCTGTAGCGCCATCAATCCAGCTTTATGGTGTGATGCTGGAAAATGTCGATCACTTTTCTTATCTTGGCAGCCATCTCTCTACAAAAGCCAACACAGATGCTGAAATTCAGCATCGCCTGAGATCTGTTACTGTAGCATTCTCCTGAATGAAGCGTAGAGTGTTTGAGGATCGGGACTTTCGCAGGGCGACCAAAATGCTTGTTTACAAAGCCATTGTACTACTGACCTTACTGTACGCCTGTGAAACATGGACCATCTATAAACGCCACTCCCAACTTCTCGAAAAATTCCACCAATGCTGCCTCCGAAAAATTCTGCAAATTACTTGGGAAGACAGACGGACTAATGTGAGCATACTGGAAGAAGCAAAGATCACCAGCGTTGAAACAATGACTCTCCAACATCAACTTGAGAGCCAGTGTGGTGTAGTGGCAAGAGTGTTGGACTAGGAGCTAGGAGATCCGGGTTCTAGTCCCCACTCAGCCATGGAAGCTCACTGGATGACTTTGGGCCAGTCAAAGACTCTCAGCCCAACCCACCTCACAGGGTTGTTGTTGTGAGGATAAAATGGAGAGGAGGAGGATAATGTAAGCCGCCTTGGGTTCCTTGCAAGAGGAAAAAAGGCGGGGTATAAATGCAATAAATAAATAAATAAATAAATAAATAAAACTTCGCTGGATCGGCCATGTTGTTCGAATGCCTGATTATCGTCTTCCAAAGCAGTTACTCTATTCCCAACTTATGAATGGAAAACGGAATATTGGTGGACAGCAAAAGAGATTTAAAGATGTTCTCAAAGCTAATCTAAGAAAACGTAACGTAAGCATTGGGAGCTGGGAAGCTCTAACCCATGAGCGCTCCAGCTGGAGGTCAGCCTACATTACAGGTGCTACGGACTTTGAAGAAGCACGAGTACAGGGCGAAAGGGAGAAACGAGCTCAGCGGAAGGCACGTCAAGCAAACCCTCGCCGTGACCGCCTCCCACCTGGAAACCTATGTCCTCGCTGCGGGAGGCGGTGCGGATCCAGAATAGGCCTTCACAGCCACCTGCAGACCCACTGCTAGAGATTAATGTGTTGATTGACCTATCTTCTATGGATCTGTCCAATCCTTTTAAAGAGTTATCTATATAGACTCTATCTCTGGAAGACAATCTTACTCGGTCGTGAGTGATCGCCATGATGATATATATGGAGAGAGAAAGTGAGAGAGTGTATGAGTGTGTGTGTGAGAGAGAGTATATATCTGGAGAGCAAGACACAGAGTGTATATATGTGTGTATATACACACACACACACACACATACATATATATATATATATATAGTCAGTCCGACATCAACCCCTGGGAAAATTCTGGAGCAGATGAAAAAGCAATCCATCTGGAAGCACCTTGAAAATAATGCCGTGATTACTCGAAGCCAACATGGATTTGTCAAAAACAAGTCCTGCCAGACGAATCTGATCTCATCTTTGGATCAAGTCACCTCCCTTGTGGACCGTGGGAATGCTGTAGACATCATATACCTCGACTTCAGCAAAGCTTTCGACAAAGTGCCCCATGATATCCTGATGAGCAAACTAGCTCAAAGTGGGCTAGATGAAACAACGATCCGGTGGATCCACAGCTGGCTACAGAATCGGACTCAAAGAGTGCTTATCAATGGGACCTTCTCAAACTGGGGAGAG
>NC_139475.1:56427500-56430000 GCF_057233095.1 Heloderma suspectum
TGTGTGTGTGAGAGAGAGAATGAGTGTGTGTGAGAGAGAGAGAGAATGAGTGTGTGGGTGTGTGAGAGAGAGAATGAGTGTGTGTGTGTGTGAGAGAGAATGAGTGTGTGTGTGTGAGAGAGAGAGAATGAGTGTGTGTGTGTGTGAGAGAGAGAGAATGAGTGTGTGTGTGTGTGAGAGAGAGAGAGAATGAGTGAGTGTGAGAGAGAGACAAAGAGAGAGAATGAGTGAGTGTGAGAGGGAGAGAAAGAGAGAGAGAATGTGTGTGTGTGTGTGTGTGTGAGAGAGAGAGAATGTGTGAGTGAGACAGAAAGAGAGAATGAGTGTGTGTGTGTGTGTGTGAGAGAGAGAGAGAGAGAATGAGTGTGAATGTGAGAGAGAGAGAGAATGTGTGTCCGTGTGAGAGATAGAGAGAGAGAAAGAGTGAGTGTGTGAGAGAAAGATAGAGAGAATGAGTGTGTGTGTGTGAGAGAGAGAATGAGTGTGTGGGTTTGTGAGAGAGAGAATGAGTGTGTGTGTGTGTGAGTGAGAGAATGAGTGTGTGTGTGTGTGTGAGAGAGAGAGAGAGAGAATGAGTGTGTGGGTTTGTGAGAGAGAGAATGAGTGTGTGTGTGTGTGTGAGTGAGAGAATGAGTGTGTGTGTGTGTGAGAGAGAGAGAATGAGTGAGTGTGAGAGAGAGACAAAGAGAGAGAGAATGATTGTGTGTATGGGAGAGAGAGAGAATGAGTGTGTGTGTGTGTGTGAGAGAGAGAGAGTATGAGTGTGTGTGTGTGTGAGAGAGAGAGAGAATGTGTGTGTGTGTGCATGAGAGAGAGAGAGAATGAGTGTGTGTGTGTGTGTGTGAGAGAGAGAGAATGAGAGTGTGTGTGAGAGAGAAAATGAGTGTGTGTGTGTGTGTGAGAGAGAAAGAGAATGAGTGTGTGTGTGTGTGAGAGAGAGAATGTGTGTGTGTGTGAGAGAGAGAATGAGTGTGTGTGTGTGTGTGAGAGAATGAGTGTGTGTGTGAGAGAGAGAGAGAGAATGAGTGTGAGTGTGAGAGAGAGAGAGAATGTGTGTGTGTGTGAGAGATAGAGAGAGAGAAAGAGTGAGTGTGTGAGAGAAAGAGAGAGAGAATGAGTGTGGGTGTGTGTGAGAGAGAGAATGAGTGTGTGGGTTTGTGAGAGAGAGAATGAGTGTGTGTGTGTGTGAGTGAGAGAATGAGTGTGTGTGTGTGTGTGAGAGAGAGAGAGAGAGAATGAGTGTGTGGGTTTGTGAGAGAGAGAATGAGTGTGTGTGTGTGTGAGTGAGAGAATGAGTGTGTGTGTGTGAGAGAGAGAGAGAATGAGTGAGTGTGAGAGAGAGACAAAGAGAGAGAGAATGATTGTGTGTATGGGAGAGAGAGAATGAGTGTGTGTGTGTGAGAGAGAGAGAGTATGAGTGTGTGTGTGTGTGTGAGAGAGAGAGAGAATGTGTGTGTGTGTGCATGAGAGAGAGAGAGAATGAGTGTGTGTGTGTGAGAGAGAGAGAATGAGTGTGTGTGTGAGAGAGAAAATGAGTGTGTGTGTGTGAGAGAGAGAAAGAGAATGAGTGTGTGAGAGAGAGAGTGAGAGAGAATGAGTGTGTGTGTGTGTGAGAGAGAGAATGTGTGTGTGTGTGTGAGAGAGAGAATGAGTGTGTGTGTGTGAGAGAGAGAGAATGAGTGTGTGTGTGAGAGAGAGAGAGAGAGAGAATGAGTGTGTGTGTGTGTGTGTGAGAGAGAGAGAATGAGTGAGTGTGAGAGAGAGACAAAGAGAGAGAGAATGAGTGTGTGTGTGTGTGGGAGAGAGAATGAGTGTGTGCATGTGTGAGAGAGAGAGAGAATGAGTGTGTGTGTATGTGTGAGAGAGAGAGTGAATGAGTGCATGCGTGTGAGAGAGAGAGAGAGAGAAAGAGTGTGTGTGTGAGTGAGAGAGAGAATGTGCATGTGTGTGTGAGAGAGAGAGAATGAGTGTGTGTGTGTGTGAGAGAGAGAGAATGAGTGTGTGTGTGTGAGAGAGAGAATGAGTGTGTGTGTGTGAGAGAGAGAGTAAAGAGTGAGTGTGTGTGAGAGAGAGAGAGAATGAGTGTGTGTGTGTGTGAGAGAGAGAGAGAGAGAATGAGTGTGTGTGTGTGTGAGAGAGAGAGAGAGAAAGAGTGAGTGTGAGAGAGAGACAGAGAAAGAGAGAGAATGAGTGAGTGTGAGAGAGAGACAGAGAAAGAGAGAGAATGTGTGTGTGTGAGAGAGAGAGAGAGAGAGAGAATATGTGAGTGAGACAGACAGAGAGAGAGAGAGAGAATGAGTGTGTGTGTGAGAGAGAGAATGAGTGTGTGTGTGTGAGAGAGAGAGAATGAGTGTGTGTGTGTGTGTGTAAGAGATAATGAGTGTGTGTGTGTGTGTGAGAGAGAGAGATTGTGTGTGTGTGAGAGAGAGAGAGAGAATGAGTGAGTGTGTGTGTGTGTGAGAGAGAGAGAGAATGAGTGAGTGAGACAGAGAGAGAGAGA